>NW_028093101.1:0-2140 GCF_014824575.4 Sturnira hondurensis
CCCCTTTTCCCCACAACCTCTCCAGCACTTGTTGTTTGTTTTTTTGTTTATGGTAGCCATTCTGACTGGCATGAAGTGGTATCTCATTGTGCTTTTAATTTGCATCTCTCTGATAGCTAGCGATATCGAGCATCTTTTCATGTGTCTCTGGATCCTCTGTATGTCCTCTTTGGTGAAGTGTCTGTTCAAGTCTTTTGCCCATTTTTTAATTGGGTTGCTCATCTTCTTTGAGTGGAGTAGTATGCAGCAATATTTTTACTGATACGTCCCCTAGAGCAAGGGACATAAAGGAAAGAATAAACAAATGGAATCTCATCAAACTTAAAAGCTTCTGTATCGCTAAGGAAAACAGTATCAAGATAAAAAGAGAAGCAGCTTTTTGGGAAAACATATTTGCCAATGATACTTCAGACAAAGTTTAATCTCCAAAAGTTACTTCCTTTTTCTCCCTTGCTGCCTTTAGGATTCTATCTTTGTCTTGGAATTTTTCCGTTTTAATGATGATGTGTCTTGCAATAGGCCTCTTTAGGTTCCACCTGATTGGGACTCTCTGTGATTCCTGGCTTCATGTGACTATCTCTCATCAAATTGGGAAAATTTTCCGTTATTACTCTTTCAAGTAGGTTTTCTATCCCTTGTTCTTCTTCTTCTCCTTCTGGTATTCCTATTATTCTGATATTATTACGCTTCATATTGTCTTGCATTTCTCTTAAACCCTCCTCATTCTTTCTGATTCTCTTTTCCATTACTTGCTCCGTCTGGGAGATTCTTTCTACCCTGTCCTCTAGCTCACTTATGCGGTCTTTCACCTCATCGATCCTACTTTTCATACCTTCTACTGTGTTGTTCAGTTCAGAAATTGTATTCTTCATTTCCTCTTGGCCTTTGCTGATGGTTTCTATTTTCTATGTTGATATAGTTTGCGGAGAGTTCATTGTAGCACCCCTGTAGTTTCTGGTAGCTCGTTGTAAACTCTTTGAATTTCCTGATAACCAGTGCTTTGAATTCAATATCTGATAGTTGACTTGCCTCTATTTCATCTAACATTCTTTCTGAGACTTCCTCCCTTTCTTTCATTTGGGGATTGTTTCTTTGTCTTCCCATTGTTTTTGATGCTCTTCTTGTTGGCCTCAGCTTCTTAAATTGATCTGTTCTGGTTTCGTGGGTTTATGGTGTGAACTTCTGTGGTAGGATACCTGTGAAAGTCAGTGGTGCAGTCTCTTGCAGATAGATATCTTGGTGTTCTCTGCTTCCACCTACTCCTCTGGTTGGTTTCCAGCTGGTCAAACCTTTTCTTCTGGTCTCCCTAGCTGCAGCAGCCTGAGGGGCTATTAGTGTGGCCTTCCTTGCTTCCCAGTGAACTCAACTGGTCTCGCCAGTGCCCTCCCAAGATCCAGACTGGCACTGCTCTCCAGCGCCCCATTGAGAGCAGATTTTTCCCCAGGCTTCCCAGTCCTGGCCTGGCATTGAGGGCACACGCTCCCAGCCAGGCTTTCCTGGTCTGCAGGCTTAGGCTCGGACCTTTCCCAGTGCTATGGCAGAACGTACAGGGCAACTCACAATTCTCCCAAGTCGGGAACCATGGCCTGACTCCTGGCGCTTTTCAGTCTGCGCCAGCTGGGTAGGGAGGGAGCTGATGACTGGCTGTCTTCCAGGGGCCTTGCTAGTAGCCCGAGACTCTCCGAGACTGTGGCAGAGCTGGCTCAGCCCGAGCTGCAGGGAACGCACGGGTGACTCTCAGTTCTTCCAAGCCGACAACCACAGCCTGGCTCCGCGGGTTATCAGAGCTCTCTGGTTTGCTTCCCAATGCCCACTCCTCTCTCTGCCACTACAGGCAAACCGATCTCTCCTGGTGCTTTCCAATCTGGGCCCTGCCAAATAGGGAGGGTGCTGATGACTGGCTCTCTCCCAGGGTTGTTGTTGCCCGTCCTCGGCTCTCAGAGATCAGGGGGGCCCAGCCAGGGCCTTGGCGAGGCCGGCGGAGGGCCTGCAGCCTCTGCGCTATTCCCTCAGACCTTGTTGACCTGCAATCGTCTCCTCTCCTCAACCTCTGGTCATTCAGTGTCCGCTACACTCCCTGGAGTCCTGCCTTCCTATATGCTGGGTCCCTCAAATTTTTTTGTTTTTGAGTTATAACTTA
>NW_028093102.1:0-1248 GCF_014824575.4 Sturnira hondurensis
ATGAGGGGGCAGCACTGATTATTTCAGATCTGAGTGATGCGGATATGCCACTGCCACCCTACCTGTCCCCCAGTCCCCCCACACTGGCTGGGTGGGGGTGGTGTCACCCCTGCTTCCTTGCCCAGGGAACAGACTTCCCTATCCCTCCTCCTGTTGGCCTCAGCCTTGGCCACAACCTGACCCTTCCCCAAGAGGGGCACAGCTCTCCTCTTTGCCCCTCAACGCACCCCCGCCAACTCTGTTCCTGTGGCCAAGCTCACACCTGCCCTCTCTTCACAGAGGATCCTGTTGTGAAAGGGTTCCTGGAGTGGGACAAAAGCCTGTGGTTCACAGACAAGGTGAGAGGTATTCCTGCTCTACCTTCGATTCCTGCTCTACCTTCAATTCCACGGAGGTGTGGGGAGCTTCCTGAGCCCACAGTTCCCAGTCCAACTGGAGGCCTCTTCACCACTTTCCTTTGGGGACCCAGGTCGTTCTTGCAGTGTGGACGGAAGCCCTGCCTCTGGCCCAGATCCCATGGCACCTGAGCCCAAGGCCTGTCCCTAGGGTTGTTGGCACACCATGCCCCCTGTCCTCTCAGCTTTTGGGGACTCCCCCTTGCTCCAGCTTATCAGAGACCCCCGTGATGCCAGCTGTCCTACACACATGCCCTGAAACCCTCAGCCCTTGCCATTCTGGGAGCAGCAACTGTTCCCTTGTCCTACTGTTCTTCCCCTTCTACCATGTGAGTCCTCTGGTATGTTCTTTCCCTCTTTCCACCAGTACCTGCTGGCGATGGTCATTGCTTACTTCAGCCGTGCGGGCCTCTTCTCCTGGCAGTTCCAGAGAATTCACTTCTTCCTGGCCCTGTGAGTACTGCGCTGAAGCCCATCAGACAGCATTCAATCCCTGGGGAGTGTAGGGGGAGGAGTGGGCCTCCGACCTTTCTTCTCTTCTTCCAACCATTTCGCCTGTGTACTCTGTGTATGCCCATGATAGGACTGTAGAGTGGTGTTTATTACACCATTCTTTGTAAAAGCCATCAACCCTAAGGCCAGTTAAAAGACATAAAAAGGAAAAGAAAACATAAAAGCCTCATTAACAACTGACTCCACTCTTCCCCCGAGTGAACAACCTCGAGACTAACCATTTCTAATTTTTCCCTCCCCCTACCCCCACCTCATCACACTACCAAACGTGGTGGGATTCTCCTCAATCGAGGCCGTCTTTAAATAACCCAGGTCTGTTGTGAAAGGCTCCCCAGGGCCC
>NW_028093103.1:0-555 GCF_014824575.4 Sturnira hondurensis
ACTGAACTGCAGTGGGCACAGTGGAATCAACTAGAGCATCATTGTTATTCACGTAGTATTTTTAAAATAATGAGCTCAGTGTGTTTTCAATAAATATACTCTTGTTTTTCAGGTGAAAATTTGTTTTGGAGAGAGAACATCTGCTGGACCCAAAGCTAAGAGGGATGGAAAGGGGATAGAGATCAGGCAATAATAAATATACTTAGGACCATGGTTGTCAACATGATTTTCCCCTAGCTGAATTGTGTGTGGCGATTTTTTCATGTTTCGGCCCCTTCTAGAACCTCATCTTGTGGTCACGGATTCTGAAGCTTCTCTAGCAAAAGGTGATTTGCAAAAATGAAAAAGACTTACAAATGCCAATTGGGAATGTTTCTATTTGGAGACTTAACGTTAAAATCTTTTCATAGAAACAAGCCCATGGAAAGGTGCTAGAAAATGTGTATAATAAAACATGGAGAGCTAATATTAAGACATTCTTTATCATATGTTCTAAATTGGAATGGGAAAAGTATTTCTGGGCATGTTATCAATATTTGTGGGCATGCATCTGTT
>NW_028093104.1:0-727 GCF_014824575.4 Sturnira hondurensis
GTCTTTCCCTAGCCTTCTTGCTAAGTCTGCCACAGCCTGGACAACAGGAGTGTGGGAGGTGCAGTGAGTGGTGTATTTCCTGCCATCTTCCCTTATGTCCCTCACATACAAAGGTGGGAGTTTCATTATCTTTTGGTGAAAACTTTTGTGCTTAGCCAAGGTAAGACTTCCGAGAATCCACTTATGGCCACTGAGTGGCCCCCAGAGGGTCAAAGGCAGTGACCACAGGGTCTGTGCAGGATGGAGGGACATGCAGGGTATGGCTCTTTGAAAGGCAGATGGCAAAGCGCTTTCTTCTCCTGGGGATGGGACCGGGTGAACCTTTAAGAGCCACAGGGACTAGAGAACAGTGAACCTCAGTCCTGGAGAGAGAAGAGCTCAGAAGGGCCTCACAGAGGAGAGAAGGAAACCTGGCGAGAGCCGAGGAGCCTTCCTGATTCCAAAGGGAAAGCAACCCCACATATGTGCTCACAGATTTTGAATGCAAACAGAGTTGGGGAGGTTGATTACCAAGAAAGCTTTCACGCATTCACACATTTGTTCATTTATTTATCTCTGCGGCCAACTTTGCTGAGCTTTGCTCAGAGCCAGGGACAGTGGTGCCTGCTAGGGTTGAGCTTGGAAAGGGGTTCAGGAGGGGCCCACTGGGGGCGGGGCAGGCCCAGCAACACCCTCATTTCTGGCAGAGCCTGAACCAACCACTTCTCAATCTTTCTGGAATTCCTAG
>NW_028093105.1:0-1018 GCF_014824575.4 Sturnira hondurensis
ATACCAGAATCGGCAGTGACATGATGGTACTCCTGAGGAATTTTAAACCCCTTGGATATTAGAATTTATAGGCAGATTTGAAAAGGGTTGAAAAGTCCAAGGTGAATAGTTAACCTTACTTTAAAATATTTCATTTTACCCTGTGCCACGTATGGGCATGTTTATCTTTCTTTCAACTTAAGAATGGCATCATTAAAATTTAATGTTTGTATATATAAAGGTGAACAATTAATATGTATCAAAATAGCTGATGCTTAGGCAAAATTGACAAATCAATACGGATCTTGTCTTCAAACCTCAAAGTGGTGTCAATTTAGCATCATATGCCCACAGAATATGTTCAAGTTGTTTGGGGAAAAAGGCAATATTAAGCCTCAGGGTAGACCCAGTGCTGTACAAAGGCCAGGCAATGGGAGAATCTGCTCCCATAGTAAGGCTTACTACTCTCACCATTCCACTTTGTATTGGGATAATGAAATAGAGATAGATTTTAGTTGTTTATTAATATTTGAAATTTCCTATAGTCACTAACCTCTGTTTTTTCATGTACTATGGCTTTCCCCTAAGGGGCAGGTAGTTTCCACTGCCCCATTCTCGGCACTCTACTGGGGACCAGCCTACATGGCATCTGCTCACATAGTAAATTTGAGAGCTGTAGGAAAGCCTCTGAAAGGTATATCAGGGATACGTGAAATTCTGCCATTAGTAATAGAAGGAATAATAATTCTACGAATGGGTAAGAATTACCATGTGCCACAAGTGGTGTTAAATGCTTTGCTTATATTTTAGAGATGAGGAAATGGAGTTTCAGAGAGGGTGAGTAACTTGCCTACCGATACAGAAAGTATGAGAGAATCCAGGGTAAGGTACAGGAAACAAGTAGGCTGGAGAAGACTGCATAGAAGAATTCAGGAGAAAGGATGCTTGGGTGGTGTTAAAAGAGAGGGTTGCATGAAAAAAAAGATAGACGATTAGGGATGAAATGAGAAGGTATTTTTTCTTCCCATTCTCTCCCAAC
>NW_028093106.1:0-503 GCF_014824575.4 Sturnira hondurensis
TTGGCTCTGGGACTTTGAGTTCTTCTTGCACCATCTTTTGGGCTGTTCGTGCGTGTTCTGTAGCAGGATCGGAGCCCTAAAGTGTTCACTAGAGCAGGGCAACTAAGTCGCTGGGTTGAATGTAGGGGCGGGGTCAAAGAGGGACAATGGCTTCCCTCTACCGCCTGCCCCCACCGGCACCGCAACCACCACCGTCACCAGGCCCACGCGTTTCGTTCCAGTGCACGTGAGTGTGCCACCGCCGTCAGCCCTCCACCACTGGGTTCGTCCCCTGGGGCCTGCGTGGTCTGTCTCACTGTGCGCGAATGTGCGACCGTGGTAAGTCTGCCCCAGACCCCTACTGGTTCCGGGCTGCCTGCGGGCCTAGGTTGGGGGATCTGTCCTGCCCGACCCAGCTCTGCTGCTGGCTCCGCCTCTCTTACCGTCCCCATTGAATGGTTAGTAGTTGTCGGACTTCCGTATAATTCCGTTTTCTGGTCTTTGGGTGTGTCTTAGTTCTCCAA
>NW_028093107.1:0-554 GCF_014824575.4 Sturnira hondurensis
TCTCAAAGGCTCTGGCCATCCCAGCAGCAGGCTGGGGTCCAGGTCCTCGAGAGAGGCCAGTGAGCCAGGACAAGTGGAGTGGGGACACTGAGACAGGCAGCCGAACAAGCCGGCCGAGTGGTTTATAGACACAGACAGAAGGTCACCTCCTTGGAGACGACATCTGGGCCCCAGCGGAGTGTCAGAGTGTCAGCGGAGTGCTTTCAGAAAAGCAGCAAAGCCAGGTTAGCAACTCCAGAACCAACAGCAGTGACCAGAAATTCCCTGCCGGGCGCTGACCAATCAGTGGACACCACGATCCTGGAAAAGCTCGCCTGGAAGAATGATGATTATTCTGCTGAAAACCCCCCGAGACCTGCCCTGAGGTCCCTGTCTGGGAGAGAGAGAGAGAGAGAGAGAGAGAGGGAAACTCAAAGGGCCCAGGACACGCTCTTCCTCTGGGAAGCTGCCCCAGCCATTTTCTTCTCCTCTTCTTTCCCCTTCCTTCCCCCACAGGCGTGCGTCTCCTAAACCCTAAGGGACCCACAAGACTTGCAACCAGGGGAGCAGTGGGC
>NW_028093108.1:0-1160 GCF_014824575.4 Sturnira hondurensis
ATCTGCTCCCTCCCTGCTTTGTTTCCTTTTCACCTTTCCGGGTGTGATTAGGTGGCTGATGCCCTCAAGAGCTCAGAGAAATCCTCAGAGACTGAGAAAATTCCAAAGCCTCACTCTTGCACCTGAGGGGGTTGGTCTGCCACGGACAATTATCGCCCCATGTTGGGTGCCAAAAACTGTTACCGAACAAGGGTCGGGGGCAGGGGGCAATACTTGGCCCACCGAGGGATGCCCAAAAAACTGCTACAGAAAACAGGGGCCCCTCCCAAGGACGGTATACTAATATCTATTGGGCTCTTCTGTCCGCCGCCAATTGGAAAGACATCTCTCAATGCCAGAGATTTCTGAAAAGGAAACAAAATGTTTATTTAATGCTATTTAGGCCTGATGAAAAATCACCATTTTTATCTCCTATAATTATTATGTAAAACTAAGATGTAAAACTGTCATTCCTCACAGGATTTGAGATCTTGCTCTCAGGCATATGTAGTCACTTTGTCTCAGATAAACCCATTAAACTACCCCATGGCTTTGAACATTATTTACTTTGACAGGGCCTGGGAGCACCTCCTCTCTCAGGGGTTTCTGTGCTGCTCTCTACACTGTGCTTGGCATCTTCCATGGGCAAGTCTGGTGACCACAAGAAAGCCTCCCAGCCAGAAACCAGAGGTTGTCCCAACACTCAGGGAGCACAGGGACAGGCCCCACAAACAGACATGGAGGGGAAAGGCCTACCTGAACCTGTCCCTCCATGACCAGGAAGCCCACAGGCACCTGACCTTTCACCACATTCCTTTCTTCCTGGGACACGCAGGACACATCCCACTTCACACCCAAAACTGCAGGTCCAATCTAGAGTTCTGCTTTTGGTTCTGGCAAAAGCCAGTCTGATGACAAGGTGACATAGAAGAAGGGTCCCCTCTGCAGTTATCACCCAGCTTAACTGCTCCTCACCCCCAGGGTTTTCTCTGTGACCTTCCTGCTGGGAGGAAAGAAAACCTTCTCAGAGAATCTGAGAACACAAGGCAGACAGCTGGATTCCCAGCTGGGTTTCTGTGTCACAAACAGAGATGACCCCCATTTGGGGACACCTGGGGCTCTCTGTATGTTGCTGACAGACACAAGACAAAGACACAGCAGAGGCCAGTGCTGGCATGAGT
>NW_028093109.1:0-2841 GCF_014824575.4 Sturnira hondurensis
CTCTTCCTCTTTCTCTTCTGGCACCCCTATAATTCAGAACATTTAAAGATGCCCTGAAGGTCCCTAAGGCTTTCCTCATTTTTCTTGAATCCTTATTTCTTCATTCTTTTCTGTTTGGTTGTTTCTTTCATTCTCCCAGTCCATTCCATTGATTTGTGTACCTGTTTTCTTGCCACTACTTTTGGTTCCTTATGCATTTTCCTTCATTTCTCTTAGTGTAGCCTTTTGCATCTAATTTGTTACTAAAATCTAGCAGTTCTGTGAGCATCCTGATTACCAGTGTTTTGAACTGTGCATCTGATAGTTGGCTAACTCTTTGTCCCTTCAAAGTATTGGCTTGGGGGCTTTGAGCTGTTCTACTGCTTAAACCATAATATTTTGGTCTATTCAGGCCTGTTAGGTATGAGAGTCAGAGCCTTAGGTGTTCACCAGGGCAGGGAAACCCACTTCACTGGGCTGTGAAGCTGCATGAGGGGGCAGAGTCAGAGAGTGATCAATGGCATTTGTTGATCAATGGCTCTCTCTCAGATTTAGGTCCCCTCTACCACTTCCCACAAGTGAATTGTACCCTTCTGGTGCTGGTTCCTGGGTGGGTAGGCTTGTGTATGTTGCAGGACCCTTTGGGATTCTCAAAAAAAAGAAACACTCCTGTGAGGCTGAGAGAACTTTTTGGCACCTAAACCACCCAAAGTTTTTCCAATCAGTGCGTTAAGGCTCTAATTCAAGACACTGGGGTCCTGCTGTGCACAGTCTGCCTCATTCTCTCTCTCTCTCTCTCTCTCTCTCTCTCTCTCTCTCTCTCTCTCTNAAGTCCCCTCTGCCACTTCCCACAAGTGAATTGTACCCTTCTGGTGCTGGTTCCTGGGTGGGTAGGCTTGTGTATGTTCCAGGACCCTTTGGGATTCTCAAAAAAAAAAAAAACACTCCTGTGAGGCTGAGAGAATTTTTTGGCACCTCAACCACCCAAAGTTTTTCCAATCAGTGCGTTTAGGCTCTAATTTAAGACACTGGGGCCCTGCTGTGCACAGTCTGCCTCATTCTCTCTCTCTCTCTCTCTCTCTCTCTCTCTCTCTCTCTCTCTCTCTGTCTCTTTCTCTCTTTTTCCTTGGTTGATTTGTGCCTGACTGTGTGACTGTGGTCAGCCAGCTGCCTTCTCCTTCACTGCGTCTGCACATTTCCACCCCATGACCTGGAACTGCCAACTACCACCTGCACACCTGGGGCAGTCCGGCAGTCACTGCTTTTTTCTGCAGTGACCCCTATCCGCTGGCCACTTACTCCACACATTCTACTGGTCAAGATGAATGGTTCATTGCTGTCGGACTTCAGTACAGATTAATTTTCTGTGTGTTTTAGGTGTGTATTTGTTTCTATCTCAATGTGGTCCTTAAATTTGGTTGTGCAAGGAGTTACAGTATTTCCACCTCCACCCCCACCTTGAGCGGATCCCACTTCCCATTGTTTTCTACACTCTTCTTGTTAGCCTTGTCTTCTGAAATGCTTTTGTTGCGACTCCCTGTGTTTGATGCATGAACCACTATGGCCAGAGAACTGTGAGATTCAGTGGTGCAGACTCCTTGACCTCCGGGAACTTCCTGTTCTTGAGTTGGTGAGTATGTTGGAGCTCTGGACGTCTCTGGGTTTCAATTTATATTGGGTCTTTGTTTGTGTGTCCTTTCCCCTAGCTGGTCAACTGAAGGTCATTCCACCCAGTGCATCTTTTATGCAGTTTTGCAGGTGAAACAGATTGTATCAAAGCTGCTTCTTCTTTGTGACTCAGGTTTTGAGGCTTTTTTGGTAGCTATTTTTCAGTTGGTTGTTCTTGGTGATGTGTTCACCGTGGATCCTACTTTCAGACTGTGCGTGTGTGTGTGGATTTGAATATGGCTTCCGCTCACTAATTCATCCCGTTTTCTTATATATTCTTGTTGCTCCTTTTGTTGGTGTGCTTTCATTTCTGTAAGTAATTCTGGTGTTCTTAGCTCCCACCAACTCCCCTTTGTGATCAGTAGCAAGGCAGAGGTAAAGTGAATTAAGACAGAGAGCCCATGTTCCCTTGAACTGAACCTAATAAACATGTAACGGAAGGATAGGATATCCTTTCTGTAAGTATGGTGTTAAACATGCTATTTAAGCAAAAGTGCCTCTCGTTGTTGATGTTGTTGTTGTTCCTGCTGTTTTATATTTCCACCTACTTTTATTTCGAGTTTCATTTTCTTAAATCACGTTTTCTTGTTTGTTCATTTGCACTTGCCTGCATTTCTCCCCATCATCACACTGGCGCAAGCTAAAGCCATGTCTCTTTCTTGTTTCCACCCGCAAAAACACCTGTTTTTCTTCAGGTGTTTCCTGTAGTCATTCCTGAAAGCCATTCTACCTTTTGGCTTCTATCTCTCCTCTCAAGACTGTCAGTTTGTTCTCAGTTTCAGTGTTTCTGTTTACATTCCGCATGCTTTCTTTGTGTGTTGTTTGGATTCTAGTTAAAGGTGAGATCTTAGGGTATGTGTGCCCAACCATCCATCCTTTTTCACTTAGGATAATGCTATGTAGTTCCCAGCATGCTCTTGCTGAGGGTAGGAGCTGCTTCTTTGTGTATGCTGCCTCATATTACTTTGTGCATGTGTGACATGCTCTTTGGATCCACTCATTTTCTGACAAGCTGTTGGGTTGCCTCCAGCACTTGACTATTGTAATGGTTCTGCTATGGACATTAGGGTGCATGTCTTGTTGAGGTGGAGTTCTCAGGGTTTAGGATGTAATCTGGTGAGCAGAATTACTATGCCAATGGACAGTTCCATTCTGTTGTTATCTGTGTAAATGTCATCTTCTTTTTCACCATGT
>NW_028093110.1:0-1209 GCF_014824575.4 Sturnira hondurensis
CTGGGACTCAGGGGAGCCCTGTGCAGACTGCTACACCTCGGAGCTCCCAGTGGCCCCTGCCTGCACACTGAGCTTTGATGTGTGAAGAGGTCACCTCCAAGGCTGTGTCTGCCAGGCCTCACATGGACCCAGGTCCTCGGGCACACACGCTTCCCCTGTTGCTGTCCTTCAGTTTGTCCATCCCTGTAGCTGCCATGTTGTTGGGGAGGCGCTTCCCCAGCTCCAGCTGTCTTGTCATCAGCCTGAGTCTGACGCCTGCAGGGTGAAAGGTCATCGATAATCAGATCCAACTCTCCCTCTGGTGTATCACTCACAGGTGTCTTAAGGGTCGGGGAAATTGAGTCTTATTCCAGACAGAAGCTATAAGAAGTTGAGTTTTAATACGTGGTGACTAAGAAGGACACGGGGCTTTGTAACAGGCTGTGTGGATAAAATACTACCTGGAGGTTAATGAGCACAGGCAGGGCTTTGATTGTGACCTGCAGAAGGAAGAGGAACTTCCTACTGTCGTATTTCCCAGGGCATGGCTCCGTCTGTGAGGGTCCGAGGGTGTCAGTGTGTCCAGGGCAAAGGCAAGTCAATCCTGAGACCTACCCTCACTAAGAAAGGCACAAGGTGGAGCATGTGTGACAGGGAGAGTGGAGGGGATGGGGACAGAACAGGGTATGCCCAGGAGATCCCGAACTTCAGAGAAGACAATGAATTCACCCTTCGGTGTGTTGTATTGATGATGTTGTTGACATGTCCTAGTGAAAATGACAGCCAACCACAGTGACAGGTGAATGAGACTCAGTCTGAGACCTTTGCATATGGGCCGTGCAGATGCAAAGTGACAGCTGTGCATGCATTTTGTTCAAAGGGGAGCTTTTAACTATTTAAACTACTCAACCAGGTGCGTGGTCATATACACGCCATGTTTCTGAGTCCAGGGTTCTGACAGAGGCAGTGATGTCACTGTGGGAGCTGCCTTGTGGAGACTAGGGACGTCCCTCCTCCTCTGCCACTGCTCATGTTACAAAAACCTCATGAAACTCCCACTCCTGTCGTGACCCTGCCATGGGCACCAGGCTCCTCTGTTGGGTGACCCTCTGTCTCCTGGGGGCTGGTGAGTCCTCAGATAACCAAGTAGTTTTATTGTGTGTGTGAGTGTGTGAGTGTGTGTGTGTGTGTGTGTGTGTGATGATTACAACTGTTTTGCTGATTCTGTTG
>NW_028093111.1:0-984 GCF_014824575.4 Sturnira hondurensis
TTCAGGCATCACCTTCTGTCTTTACGATTTTCTTCCCCGGAAGGAAGCTGTACAGCTGTACAAGGGCAGTAAACAGGCATTACCTTCTAAAGAAGCAGCAGAGCCGGGGGAATTCAATAGACAATTCATCACTTCTTCCTCCACCCAGACCTCGTCACTCCAGCTGTAAACTTGAAACTTGGCAGTGTCCTTGGACTTTTAATCTGTCTCTCCTTAATCCCTTTCCTTCTTCTGTGGAGTCCATATGCATCTACCGCCTATTTATCACTTCAGGCTCAACCTCGCATGTGCTCTCTCTGCCTAAGTTTCAAAACTAGTGATTTTCAGGGTTGGAAACTTTAACTGCTGTTCTTTCATTAACCCAGTCATCTGCTCAACACCTGCTGGGCTGCTGCTGGGTGCCAGGCGCTGTTCTAGACACCGAATGGGAACCGTTGACAGTGGGGCAGATGGCTGTCAACCCCTGTCCTCACAGAGCAGGGTGCGAGGGAGTGTTTCTGGAAGGGGCTGCCACCAACCTCGAACAGAAAATGGTACTATGATGTGTCAACAGTTTTAAAATAAAATGATGTTAAAAAACCAAAATACAGCGTGGGCCTGCAAACCAGACGATCGCGGTTCGATTCCCAGTCAGGGCACATGCCTGGGTTGCAGGCCAGTTCCTTGCAGGCTAACTACCAGCAGGGGACACACAAAAGGCAATCATACATTGATGTTTCTCTCCCTCCTTCCCCTCTAAAGATAAATAAATAAACAAATAAAATCTAAAAAAAAAAAACAAAACAAAATACCATGCTAAACCAAATAAGTCAGGCAGAAAAAGTGAAGAACCATTTGAATTCACTCACACGTGGGAAATAAAACAGAAAGCAATAAGTGAACAAACAAGAAAAACAAGCAAAACTCATAGATGAACAGCATGCCGGCCATGGGTCACAGACATGCACACCTGAAACCCATGTGATCTTGTTGACCAATGCTACC
>NW_028093112.1:0-524 GCF_014824575.4 Sturnira hondurensis
AATAGTGTCTTGAATTGTGCTTCTGAGAGGCTGGCAATTTTTCGGTCGCTTAAAGTTATTGGCTCTGGGACTTTGAGTTCTTTTTGTGCCATCTTTTGGGCTGTTAGTGCCTGTTCCGTAGCAGGATCGGAGCCCTAAAGTGTTCACTAGAGCAGGGCAACTAAGTTGCTGGGTTGTGATGTTGTATGTGGGGGCGGGGTCAAAGAGGAACAATTGTGTCCCGTCTGCCACCTGCTGCCACGGCCCCCACCAGCGCTGCAGCCGCCACCGTCACCAGGCCCACGCGTTTCGTTCCACTGTACTCGAGTGTGCCACCGCCGTCAGCCCTCCACCACTGGGTTCGCCCCCTTGGGCCTGCGTGGTCCGTCTCACTGTGCGTGAATGTGCGACCGCGGTCAGTCTGCCCCGCACCCCGACTGGTTCCGGGCTGCCTGCATGCCTAGGTCGGGGGATCTGTCCTGCCTGCCCCAGCTCCGCTGCTGGCTCCGCCTGTCTTACCGTCCCCGTTGAACGGTTCGTAGTTG
>NW_028093113.1:0-894 GCF_014824575.4 Sturnira hondurensis
ATCTTGGCTTTATTTTTACCAATATGGAGAGGGAAGGAGGGAGGGAGGGAGGAAGACATGGAGGGCAATGGAGAGAGAAAAAAGAGAAAATGAATGTGAATGGGTTAGGGTGCTGTGTATGCAGGCTCAAACGCCCCTCCAGGAAAAAAAAGATAAGGTCACGAAATTGGAGGACTTAAAACTGGGGTTGATTTGAGGCCTGGCATTGACGTTCTTGCCACATCTCCTGCCAGGTACCCTTGCCCAAACTGATTACTTTGGCATGTTACCCCAGCGACATCTCGGCCCTTGTGCCCCTGAATAAGGCAGCTGCGAAAATGGCACTGCAGGTCCTCTCCCTGGGTGAGGTTCCCAACCTTAGCAACTTTCACCTCCTGCGTAAGTACAAGAGCAGCACCACTTGGGGACAGGTATTTGTTGTGGAAACTCAGGCTGTTGTGAGCATGGGGTGCTGGGGTGGGAGGCTGGCTGAGACTCTGCAGGGGTGGTGGGTGCAGGGGAGAGGATCCAGGTTTACAGGCGAGGCTACAGGTCCCAAGCCTGGGCCATGATGGGAAGGGTAAGGCAAAGGGTTAAAGCAACAGCTTAAGGCCATTCGGCCTTATGGATGAAAGGGGACACCTCTGGAAGACACAGTTCCTTCTTGTCTTTTTTCTCATTTTAAAACACTGGAGTTGAGATGTGTGAGCAATGTCAGTCACAAAGTTATGAATGGGGAGACATTCCTGACCCTTCTTCTTTTGCCCCAAGTCTGAGCAGGGAGTCAGGGGTGGAGTTCAGGTATCTGATCAGCACATTACTTGGTGTGTGCATGTTTTGTATGTATTCCATAGGCCAAATGAAATGCTTTGCTTTTAGGCTGAGTCAGAATATCACAAGCCCCATGGTGTTGAC
>NW_028093114.1:0-1407 GCF_014824575.4 Sturnira hondurensis
AGAGAATGTGGTCTAATTTTGAGAGAGGCCATTTCATCCTGCTACATACAGGCCAGTCTTGTGAGCACATTTCTGATGTATCTGGTGATTCCTTAGGGCTTACTGTGCTCAGGGCTCAGAGTCAGCCTGTGGGCACCAGCAGGACCCCGTCTGAGGCAGGTGCCCCTTCTGACTGGTTGGCACATGTTCTAATTAAGAGTCTGTTCTGATTGGCTGGTGTCTGCTCTGATTGGCCAGTGTCTATTTTGACTGGCCAGTGTCTGTGGCCACCAGCTGGGATAAATGTACATGGACCCCACCCCACCCAGTGGCCCCTCCTGCCCCCTCCCTGTCAGTCCAGCCCTGAAGTGAGCACGTGACGATGCCCGTGTGCTGGTTGGTGGTGAGTGTGCTGTGCTGAGGCACGGTGGTGTGAGCCGTGAGCCGTGGTTGCGTTGTGGGTGTTCTCGTCGGCAGCTGTGTCCATTGCTGTGAAGTGCATCCTGGTGGCGCCTGCAGGGATTCGCGGAGGGGAGTTGATATCCCAACAGCTGACAACCAGCATGGCTACAGAATTAGCACAGAAATCTATAATGCAACTTGCTCCTGTTTCAGTCTCCTCACTGTGCAGACGGTAATACTGCCTGTGAAGTGACACAGCCGTATCGTCCACCACATCACTGCAGCAATTTCATGGTTATTTGTTCACTCATTTGGAAAGATTTAGAGCTTTTCCTGACACTGCTGTAGCTGTGGGAACACTGTCCCCCACTAACATGAAACTATCAGTGACCTGAGGGAAGGGCATGTGACCGCCCCAGGTCTGATCCCTCCACCTGTGCCACTGCTCCCAGACACTCACCCCTCTTTCCCTGACAATGTCAGGGGCGTCCTGTCTGGACACTGGTCTCACAAGCCAGAGGGGAGAGCTGGGTTGGGGGAGTGAGTCCTGGTTGCTTAAACCAAGACTTTGGAGTTTGGTCCATGAATGGACCTGAGGTGGCTGTTCCCCTCATGGCGTTATCTGGAGATGGTTGGTGCTGGCTGGTGCTGTGGGGACAAAGCCGTCATGATGACAGAAAAGGAAGGAAAAGGGGGAGAGAACGGCAGTGGCTGCCACTGGCAGGTGAAGGGGACAGGAAATCAGCCCATCTGAATGTGTTTTCATGCGGAATTTTCAGTTTCATTTATTTCTCAGCTGCTGCTGTCTACTCTGAGCTCAGAGGCTGGCCTGCCATGTAACCTTCTCACCCAGCGAGGCCCAGACGTTGTCCACAAGCACACAGCTCAGGTCTGTGCCCAGCCCTGTCCACCTCCGCCCTCTTAACCTTCATGTGCAGCCCCTGGAATGTGAAAGGGGCTCACAGATGTGTCATGAATGACTTCACAGGACAAGTGGACGTCTGGGGTGTTTAGGAAGTGAGGCCG
>NW_028093115.1:0-779 GCF_014824575.4 Sturnira hondurensis
CAGCTGACCCCTCTCCTCCCCAGGGCGACTCTGGAGGGCCCCTGGTCTGCCAGGTCAGTGGCACCTGGCTGCAGGCAGGTGTGGTCAGCTGGGGTGACGGCTGTGCCAAGCCCCACAGGCCCGGCATCTACACCCGTGTCACCCACTACCTGGACTGGATCCGCCAGTATGTCCCCAAGGAGCCCTGAGCCTGTCCCTGGGGCTGCCACCTGGGTCCATGGAGGACCCAGCCCCCTCCTGTCCCCAGACCCCTGCTCCCTGCCCCTCCAGGTGCACCTTCACCACCTTCCCTGTTCCTTGTGCCCATCTCCCCGCCTTCCCCACCCTCAGCCCAGGGAGCAGGTGGTGGCACCGACCCCCATTAAAGCACATGGAGAACGCATGTGGTTGTGGCCATCGTCCTGGTTGTGGGCGTCCCTGAGGGGGAGGGGAGGGGCCGGGGCAGCCTGCACAGCCACTGTCACTGTCACTGTGGGTCCCCGGAACCCTGAGCCCTGGGCACTGTGTGGGGACAGCCCCCTCCCCAGCCCCTGGTGCCCGGGCTCGTGTCTCTGTGCTGAGCAGCTGCATGTATTCAGGGCACAGAAAGGAACACAGAACATTTACTACACAGTTCTTGGGGCGCCAAGGTGCCCAGCCATGGGGTCATGGCATGTCACCTTGGCCCCTCCACATCCTGTGTCCCTCCAGCCACACAAAGCCCTCCCCCTCCCCCACCCCACCCCCCGCAGCCCCCCAGGCCGAAGAAGCGTACACAGTTGCGGGCTGTGGTGCATCTG
>NW_028093116.1:0-706 GCF_014824575.4 Sturnira hondurensis
TGAAGTTATTGACATTTTAAATCATTAACCATTTTTCATTAACATTTTTAATAATATAAATGTCATTAGGTAATTATTCACAAGAGTGGGACTTCAGAATAACCAAGCTTATATCTATCGAATCCGTATTTGGAAACAGCGCCTGAAGTTTTAGGCCAATCCCAGTAGTAAGTAGGGTCTGGAACTGTAAACATAAATTGTAGAGTTGCCACTCCACTTCCGCTTCTTTTGTATACTTGCTATTTTTCTAACAGGGAAGGGCAGGTGGACAAATGTGACAATAGCTGAAACTGTGAAGCCCCAGCCATTGTGAGCAGAGAGCACTCCAGTTATAAAGATTCTTCGAAGTTCTTATTTTTAAAAAGTATCACAAGATTTTTGAAGTGCTTCTTGAGAACATGCTGAGATGGAATGCAAATTAGATGAAAGATACTGCCTGGAAGCAGAAAGGTGGAAAAACTGTGCTAGCACTTCCCAAATCAGGCCAAGTTCAATTTAGTTTATACAGTTATTCCCTACTGAGTCAGTGTGCTATAGAAGGCAAAGACATCCAACACTTCTGTAATAGGTCAAAGCAAAGAACGTGTGACTGACGGTCAGAACATGAGTCTCACAACAGCAAGTCAGTGCTGCTCCAAGGATCGTTGTGCATGGTGACCTTAGAGGGTGACTGGTTATTATCTCAAGTGTAGGAAAAATGGGTATG
>NW_028093117.1:0-983 GCF_014824575.4 Sturnira hondurensis
AACTTGAGACATGTGGTTATAAACTAAGGGGGGGGCAAGAATGGTGGGGGAGGGAGTGTGCGGGTAGAGGGGAATGAAGGGGGGGAATAGAACAACTGTAATGGTATAATCAATAAAAATATATATATAAAAAGAAGAGAAAATATTTTCAAGACATTAGAAAATCACTGAACAGGCTTGGCAACTTTTGGAGATTTATTTAAGGAACTACTTTCATTGTATAGTGTGGGGAAAAATAAAACAAGCCACCTGACTCGGCAACATTTCTGCTTGTCTACCTAAAATCCATTCACTCTCTTTTTTACAGGAAAATAAATTCTAAGTTTTAGCAAGACACAAAACTATCTGAAAAAAAAGCTACAAACCCAGCTGGCTACGCATTTGACAAAGTTCTGTACAATGCAATGTAAGTAGAAATACTATATTGCAGCATTAAATAATAGCTGAAATATGCCTTGTAAACACTCCTTCCACCCTTCTTTGTCCTTCTGGTAGGTGGAAGGCAGGGGGTAGATAAGACATGCGGAAATTAAGCAGCCTTCGCAGACCATAAAACAGACGGCTCTGCTAAGGATGTCAGAGCAAGTGGACAGCGTCTGTGTTCCTGGCATTTTCCCCTGCCACATCTGGACTGCTTATCTTGGAACTTTCATGTGAGAGACGAAAACACTCAACCTTATTTAAGCTACTCTGTGAGGCTGAAGATTGTACCCCCCAAACTTTTTACCATTCTGGAACCTCGGAATGTGGTCTTATTGGGAAATAGTGTCTTTGCAGATGTAATTAGTCAGGGTGAGTCATACTGGGTTTCGTGTGGGCCCTAAATCCAATATGACCAGTGTTCTCATAAGAAAAAAAGGTGGGGGAGAGGGAGAGAGGACACTGAGACAGAACACCAAGTGACAACTGGAGTGATATATCTATAAGCCAGATAATGCCGGCAACCACCAGAAGCTTAGGAAGAGGCAAGAAAGCATCATCTC
>NW_028093118.1:0-838 GCF_014824575.4 Sturnira hondurensis
GTTCTTCTTGCACCATTTTTTGGGCTGTTTGCGCCTGTTACGTAGTAGGATTAGAGCCCTAAAGTGTTCACTAGAGCAGGGCAACTAAGTTGCTGGGTTGTGACGCTGTATGTGGGTGCGGGGTCAAAGAGGAGCAATGGCGTCCTGTATGCTGCCTCCCGCTGCGGGCCCCCACAGGTGCTGCAGTTGCCACCATCACCAGGGCCTGTGCATTTTGTCCCACTGCATGCCACCACCAAGAGTGTACCACCGCTGTCAGCTCTCCACCACTGGGTTCGCCCCCTGGGGCCTGTATGATCGGTCTCACTATTCGCAAATGTACGACCAAGGTCAGTCTGCCCCACACCCTGACTGAGTCCAGGTTACCTGAGAGCCTTGGTCAGGGGGATCTTTCCTGCCCAAACCTGCTCCACTGCTGGCTCCACCCCTCTTACCGTCCAGGTTGAAAGGTTCTTTGTTGTCGGACTTCCGTATAATTCAATTTTCTGTTCTTTGGCTGTGTCTTTGTTCTCCAAACCCTTGTTGTATTCAAACTTGGTTGTGGGAGAAGGCACAGTGTTTCCACCTATGCCTCCATCTTGGCGGAAGTCTCCACAAATTAAACTTTAAAAAATAAAAAAAAAAGTTACTTATGTTAGAATTGCAATATTCTTAGTATTAAGATAAAAAATAAAATACTACCAATATTAAAATGTTGTCATATGGTATTTGTCTTTCACCGTCTGGCTTATTTCACTCAGCATAATGCTTTCCAGTTCCATCCATGCTGTTGCAAAAGGTAGGAAATCCTTCTTCCTTTCTGCAGCATAGAATTCCATTGTGTAAATGTACCATAGGT
>NW_028093119.1:0-666 GCF_014824575.4 Sturnira hondurensis
GTTCAAGTTGAGATCCTTCCCCACCCCAGCTCCCCCGTTGGTCTGTGAGAGCCCTGCTTTTTTTTTTTTTTTTTTTTTTAGCAGAAACATGACATCCGTCTCAGGGAATACTGCCCTCTGGAAGACAGTCCACATTCTGCGTTTCAACCTTAACCGAGTCGCACACAGAGTGCCGTTGCTCCCACAGACCCTTGTCTGGGCCTCTGTGCTTCCGGACCCGCGTCTCCTTCCTTCCCCAGGGAAGGGACGTTTTCAACGATCATTTCTTTAAATACAGTTTGTGTTGCTTCCTCCTCCTTCTTTTTTTTTTAAATAAAAAATTGTTGTTCAAGTACAGTTATCTGTCTCTTACTCTCATCCCAGGCCACCCTCCCAGCCCTCCCCACCTCCCTTCCATTTCCATCCCCCCTAGTTTTTGTCCATGTGTTCTTTATACTTGTTCCTATAAACTCTTCCCCTTTTCCCCTGAAATTCCCCTGAAATTCCCTCTCCTCTCCCCTCTGGACACTGTCAGCCTGTTCTGTATTTCAGTGTCTTTGGTTATATTTTGGTTGCTTGTTTGTCTTGTTGTTTAGCTTCCTGTTAAAGGTAAGATCATATGGTATTTGTCTTTCACCACCTGGCTTATTTCATTTGGCATAATGCTTTCCGGTTCCATCCACGCTG